>NW_022987767.1:2267500-2300000 GCF_902827165.1 Trematomus bernacchii
CTTTGAGAAAAACCCCAGTCTTCTTACCGCCCGTGTGATCTGAGAGAGAATGTGATTTAAGGGGATGATATGCAGAGGCGCCGTCTCCTCCTGGCAGACAGGTGCTGCAGTGCGGTATGAAAGAGCTGTGAGGACGTGTTGCTCCTGAGCCGAAGGAAACTTAGAATTCACCAGAGGTTCACTAAGTCCGCTGGCACTTGTGCCCGAACGAAGATATTAATGCTCTGTTCAATATCCGGCTGAAATATGGTAAGGCTCTCTGAATCTATTCTTGAAGTTGAAAATAAACTAAGACCTGCAAAAGGATCTGAAAGTATATCTGACCCTGGAAAGGGAGTTTATTTTTTGTGATATATATGTGAAAAGTTCTCGGCCTCACAGGAAATAACTGTGGGAAAATAGATTTTTCTCATATACACAATCAACCATTCTCCATTTTTCGTCTTAATGCAGGCTGGTGGACAGTCACATCATGCAAACAGCGAAATAAATCCAAAACCATCCCGAAAGTGAACACAAGATCCACTATTCAATTGTCAGGTGAAACCACCTATACAGTAGCACAAGTTATATATTTGATTTCCCCCTTTTTTTTTTAGACACAATATCCCTGCAGGCCTGTATACTGTATGTTCTTTGTCTCAGTGCACTAATGCACACACAGTCACAAATGGTGTTTACAACCCACAGAGGAAATGCCCATTTAAAACTACATTACCAATGTTTGCCATTAGTGGAGATGGAAGCAGTGACGTGGACCATTATCTCAATTCAATGAAGTAATCACTTTTCACTTTATACAGTAGATCTCTTCGGGACCTTTTAAACTACAGAGTTTGACGGGTCAGTTTTGTTTAAGGGATTTGGTGCATGATATGTGAGATTGTCTGTCCTTTTTGTTTTTCAACATCAGGGAGTATATGAGAAATAAAGAGTTGAAACACTTGACATTCAATTGCTAGGATTGTTTTTGTCTCTTATATCCAATTAAATAACTTCTTTAACACACCAGCTGTTCAGTTTTCTGTCACTCAGCAGAAAAAAGAAAGCCCTCAAGCTAGAATTACAAACTGAGGTTGCAAAAAAATATTTTGTTTCTTTGCTTCTTAAAGTTGCACAGTGTAGGTTATATCAAGTCAGCTTCTTTGCATACAGTAGCATATACTTCCCCTAATTCTGGACTAAATTTGTTGCATAAAAAGCCTGTGATACAACACAAAATCAGGGCATTATAGCTTAGCTCTGAAGTCTTTATGACTCGCTGATAGGGTTGAACTGTTGTTTACTATTCTTATAAATAAATATCATGGAAAACATAATAAAATGCACTGTCCAACTTTAAACAAATATTCCAGGCACTCCTTGTAAAAGGATGGGTTTTTTGAGAGCTATTACTATTTAAACAAACAGTTATTTATTATTGGAAACCTGTATTTCTTTGGCATTTAGCCGTATTCATTGTTGTTTTTATGCAGAAAGCGAGTCAGGCAGTCTGCAGGTCGGACTGAGACCGGGCAGGAATCGTGATAAGTGTAGCCCGAGGCCACTTCAACACTTCACAGAAACAAAACATTTATCATTCAGCTCTTTGAGATATTTTAAGGTATGGGACTTGCTATCTCACAAAGTGTTTCTGTTTTATTATGAGTCTCTGCTGCCAACGTCAAAACAATGTGAGGGGAAACTATTGGGTAACTCTTTTAACCTTAAAATAAGACCGTCAAAATCATTTTGGTGCTACAATGACCTGTAGTTGGTAAAATTGTGCTTCTGTCGTTCCAACTCTTTGCTAAGTACGTCTGCTTTTGAAGAAAGTAACTTTAATGATAGGGTGGGTAAAAGTATGAAAGGCTCTACAGGACTAAGAGTATTTTATTGGAAACTGGATCATATTTCATGTAGGAAAGTGTGTTGTGGTTTCCCCTCTGACTCAACTCTCTGTGATTCTCCTAAGAGAAAGCTTTATGAGCATTGCTAACCGCTAACTGCTGCTAACAGTATCTGCTGTTAGTTAGCCGTTAGCTCAGTTAGTTGTGCATACAGGATTGGGACGTCGAGCACCAGGGGGGTGTTGGTGTTGTTAACACCGCTGGAACATGAGCTATTTGTATCTTGGATGGGTTAGTGGTTTAGTGCCAGAACCGGAGCCAGGCGAGGGAATTACTTAGTTGTAATGCTAGCTGCCTTGCTAAGCCATGTGTTGTTGCTCTGGCTTGATGTGTGGGGGGTGTGGGGGTTACCTTGGTTGGTGATTGGTGAATGGTTAGACAAGCCCAAAAAAACGGGTTAAAGTGGCCAAAATCTGATCAGCTCATTTTCAGACAGGTTTTTATATAAATGGATCAGGACAAAAAAGAGGGGGTCTTTGAAACGTTCAGAATCTCTTTACACAGAGGGGACAAATATGTATAAGACTATAAGACTTGAAAAAGGGGATTTTGCATAATAGGTGACCTTTAAATCATGTTATGTTGCAGCTGTCAAAATGTACATCAGTGCTGTTTAATGAATTGCATTCTGCAACGTATTCTAATTCCTAGAATTGTGTTTGCTTTCATTGTTTTTGTGTAGTAATTGGCTGCATTTAATGTTGAATACCCCTCTGCTCAGTTCTTTCTTTAAAAATCTGCTGTCACAGTCTGCTTCTCAGATACCTGTTGCACCCCAGTACTTTTCCACAACCTGGCCTCCGCCTCCGCCTCCGCCTCACCTCAACTCACTCACACGACAGCCACTCCCACTAAATCAGCTCACCTGAGCTCCCAGCTGCATCTCATCTCCAATCAAGCCAGTATATAAACCTCTGATGCTCTCACACTCAATGCCAGATTGTTCTTCACCTTTCATGCAAGTTGTCGAGCCTTCCTGCCTGCCTGGCTGCCTCCGACCTGCTCTCTTTGCCTGATTCCTGGTAAACCCTCCAATCTTCTGTCTCTAATCTTGTGATCTGCCTCTGTGTCCCTGGATCATGTCTGCCTGTGGCTGTTTGGTGTTTTTTCATCCAACAATTACCTACTACTTTCCCATCCCTCCGCCTGTTCCCTACTGGTTTGTCTGCTTGGACTTTATAAACTGTATATCTCTGCCCATTACCTGCCCTGCCCTGTAACAGCAGAGTTTTGAAATCATCGTTACGAACTGTTCCCAGCATTCTGTGTGCAGCTTTTGGATTCAAACATTCCCCGTTAAGACTGCGGTAACGCACGCTTAAGTGCAAACATGTGGTAACACCGTGGCATCTTTTATGACCTTGACATCACTCAGAGGCCATCCTTACTTTAACAATACTTTAGAAACAACATCATTCATCAAGATCTAGTTTGGCTGCCAGGAAACGTAAAAAGTAGAGACAGAGCTTGGTTTGTCTTTTCTTCATGGAAGAGGACCAGCTTCATATAGATATAAACGGCTCATTGTCAAGCTAAGGTTAACATGGAAATTCATAGTTCGGGCTTTTATATACACCAATGCTTTTATTTAATTTCTGCTAATAGATCCCTTTAAATCCAAACACTGACCCTTTAAAGGGCCCATGTCATGGCCATTTCCACTGATCATAATTACATTGTTGAGGTATACTAAAATAGATTTATACTGTGCAATTTTCCAAACTCACATTGGTTTCGCATACAGCATCTCTGTCAAGCATGTGTATTCAGCAGTATTCACTTTCTCCACTAAACGACTCGTTGGAGCTCTTGCCCCCCCCTCCCTGTGAGCCTAGTGTGCTCCGATTGGTCAGCTCGGCCACTCGTTCTGATTAGTCAACCACCAGAGAGGCTGCGCCCATGTCAGTGCTTTTCCCGGCTGCTCTCAGCGTAACATCAGTCTTATCATGGCGTCGGTACAGCGGTATATTTTATATACATATATATTTTTAACTGTTGTTATAGAAGAGTGTGACGGCCCCAGGGCCTTTGTCTTACGATGGGGTGGAGCTGAAGAGGGTAATCAGCGCGATCACGGACACCTCCGGACACTACGGCCCCAGTCTCTCTCCAAAGCGGCTGCAGGAAGACTAACTCTGCGATCCTCTCAACCACCTATCTTTGCATTTACCACAATAAATGTGCCGTGGTTTTGTAAACTCGTGTATGTCTCCTTGTCTTTCCGTTGTGGCCTACGAGCTACTCTCATAACAAAGAGTAAGTTATTTTTACCCGTTATAAACTACTACTGTTTGATGAGAAATCAAATCATGGTTTGCTATATATGAATTCAGGGAAGAAAGGATAGGCCTACTAAGTATTTCCATTAAACTTTATTTTTAGAAATGTACAAAATGAACATAAATATACATATATACACGGTATATCATCCATTCCTCCTCCTCTTGCCTGCGCACAGCCGGTGCGGTGCGGTGCCTTTTAGCACGAGGCCTCAGTAGTAGTAGAATCCCTTCCCCGTCATGGATTGTCCGCCAGGATCTGGCTGGACGAAATCAAATGCAAATCACAAAATATTAGAGAAACTTAGTTGTTTTAGATTCGTTAGTAGTAGTTGTGTAATGAACAGCTTGCCTGCTAATATGCTAACCTAGCTTTGTTTACCTTGGTAGCTAACACGATATGAACGTTAGCTTGGAGGAAAGGCAACTATAATGCAGTGTAATAAAACTACTATGAACAAAAGCTAGTGGTTCATATTAGGCTAGCAATAACGTGTTTATAATTGCAATCGTATACGGGTATTCTGCTACCATACAATGTAACTTGCATGAATACATTGTTTTGCGCTAGCATACAGCTAGCCTCGTTAGCTACATGCAGTATATGTACGGTCACAATGTACGGTAAACCGGAGTATACTGTATGAGTATTCCGTGTGTGTGACTGCAGACATTCTCCTGCCATGACAAACATGTAAGGCCATCTGCTGACATTGTAGTTGATATATTTAAACGCTAGCAACGTAGCATCACAAAAATGTTTTTCTGACCAAAACTAGCTCAAGCTCCGTGTGTTAGATCGCTACGCCAGCTATAATGTAATTACGTTTCGCGACTGACCGGCAAATCACCCGCAGTATACTGTCAATAGGTATTTTGTGTGTGAATGCAGACATTCTCCTGCTATGAGATACATGTATGCAAGGCCATCTGCTGATATTAGAGTTGATATATGGAAACTCTAGCAACTTAGTTAGCACAGTTAGCACTGTGTCAATGGCGTAGCAGTCCAACACAGTTTACACATTTAAACAGTCTTGTTTGATAAATACACAAATAACAATGCAAACTTACAGGTTGTATACCCAGATCTTCCCCTGCTCCAAACGGTCCAAACAAGCTGTGCATATCCGGCCTCAAACTGGGCAATGTTTTGGAAGCTTTCGTCTGTGAAATGCCGGTTCTTCGAACCTCTGGAGGAGGAACACGCCGCTGCTGGTGTGGCCATAGCTCTTCGGGATTGGTCCATTTCGTTCCGGGTACCGCATGACATCAGGCGGTACCCGGAACTAAATGGAAGACTCAAATGGGCAGTGACGTATCTCCAACGAGGCGTTTTGGGGAGGTATTTTCTGTGTTAGAGTTTTACTCGCTACAGGGTGTACTTTGAGGGTTTTGACTCTGCACACCGTTTACATGCATAAAAACCTTCATAACACACAAGGGGACGGGTAATAACCGGAAAAGCATGACATGGGAGCTTTAAAGCTTTATCAACTTCATTTTAAGGAAACCTAGCTGTCCTAGGATCCCATCGTAGCTTCATGTTGGTGATGATTGAGAGCATTAAAAGCTGTCCGCTGGAACTTTAGTACAGTCAGCATTTTGCTTCAATAAGGCCTTTTTAAACACATTGCTTCCTATGCATCCATCATTGGGGTTTAGTACAAAAAATGTCATGGAAGATTTAAAGTAAAGATTCTGGGCTTTACTGACAACATTTGGCGCTTAAGCCCCGTAAACCCATTCCTTGATGCCAACTGAAACCTATATTTAATGTTTGTTTTCTATCTGTCTCCTCCTAAACTACAGAAAATTGGTAGCCAGCTGCCTGTCAGAAGCTGACAGACACCAGAGTCAAATATATGACTGCTGGACAAGTGAAGTCACAACTCATCACTTTATACTGCTGGAGAAGAGACAGGTCATCCGGTGGTCTCGACACAGACATGAATCCTCCTAACCCAAATATGAAGCCATCCCAAAGCGCATCACTTGGTGTGAGACAGGTGTTCTGAAACCGATACCAGATACGCTTAGAGCCACGGAGGCTGTTTATTCTCCTTCCCGACTAAAGAGGCCAAAGGAAAATATCTTAAAAGTGGTGCAACAACAAAAAGAAACAGATAATAAAATCACATTACCTCACACCCACTGTTGCATTTACCCAATGTGCATTTTTAAACGTTACCCTGAGCTGTATGGGGGAGTATTTGCAGATAATTGGCACACAGAGTAAAATGTGCAGCGGATAGTTTATACATCTTCCTGCTTGGCCCTAAAGCTTTCTGTCCACACCCTGATACCGCGAGCGCTCAGACAGGGATTGCCCGCATGATGCCTGTCAATAGATCGGGGTTCGGACTCCAGCTTAGTGCACCCTCACTGGAAACCTCAAATGAGGCGCAGCACGGATGCATTCATCTTCATCAGAGGAGCTCAGGATCAAGTATCAGAGAGTTTTCGTGCAGAAGAGAAAGGGAAGGCTCTGAAACCTGATCCATTCTGTCTCTATTTGTAGTGCTTTGAGTGCTATCACAATATCTGTGTTCATGATGGAGCTTTCTTGCAGACCCTTTCACCCGTAATTACCTGGAGCTTTTGTGCAGTGTTTGTTGGATTCTTGTTGTGAGATTTGTGCCAACCAGTATTTGCCTTACCTTACTTATTTTTCAGTGTGAATATTTGTCGATATTGCAAGCTTGAAGCCCTCCATTATTTTGCCAAAGCGAAACTGTCTTTTCTGCTGCATCGCTTTGATAAATCTGCTCTCGGCCAGAAGTCTAACTGACCGTGGAGAAAACACAACGTACCTTTGAGGCTTTGCCCCCGTGATGAAATTGGAGATGTTTGTATGCAGTGTATCAGTCAATACCAAAAGAATGAAACAGGCTGTAGATGGAGAGCCCTGGATTTATTCTGGTCAGTGTAATTTATTAAACTGTTGCCCGTGTCCATTTATCATAATCAATCACAGGGCGGCTGGGCCAAAAGAGCAATTTAGAACGACAGAGTTATGCCGTTGCTGAGTCTGTAATAAGTTTGAGGAAGATTATTTATGGCAATATTGGACCTCGGGGTACAGTTTGTGTCAGGACGTAATGAATCATTCATTACAGATCTATAGCTTATAAATCAGTCCACACGGTTAACGCAGAGAATTGACAGTAAGGAATGAAAATGAATTGAGCGTGAGCATAAGATTGTGTTTAACGTAACAGAGATCAAGCAGGCCAGATGTTGAGAACATATGGAGGGTTCATGTGTGATTTTCAAGCAGAATTATGTTTTCAAACCAGTGAACATTTCAGCATCACACAATATTTTCTTTGCATAGCATCCAAAAAACTGAAACTATGAAACTTTCGCACAAAGAAAAAAAACCACATACTTTTTATGTGACAGTAACAATATTCTGTGGGCGATATATAATTGGCAACTGCTTGCTCTGGGCAGACTTTGGATCCCTACACTATTGATTATGAGCAACAGCAGATGCCAGGGTTGGATGAGCGATGAGCAGTGAGAGGATGGAAATGATGAGTGTGCCACGAGGGGGTTGTTTGTCTTTTGGCCAGGGAATTGTGTCAAGACTCACAACCTCCAAAATCCATCAAAAACTAGCTGTCCAACAGATGACATGTTCATTAAAGCACATTAGACCTGCCAACACTTCCAATCTGAGACGCTGTTAAATAATTGCCTCAACTTTAAGACTTAGGCAAAGTCATACAGACATTAAAAAGCATTGATCTAAAACAAAATGATCTTTATCACGTTTTAGTAGCTCTGATGTTAAAGCAGGGCATTGTGACATGTCTTTATTAAAGGACACCTATCATGCTATATTTGAACAATATATTGTAGGGCCATACCTATATAAATATAGTTTTTTTTTCAAAATACCAAACAGATCCTGCATTTTAGCCATGCCTCATTTCGTTCCATTTGCTCTTTCCAGCACTGTTTTTGCAGGGGGCTGATTCTGTGAGCTGCAGCTGACCACGCTGTCAGAAGAGGGGGGAGATCTCCGTCCTCCGTGTTTTATTATATTATTATATAGAGTCATTATTCATTTGTTTTAAAGCTCAATAAATAACAAAGAAGACCTTTGACCGGCACTTTTCTAATTTTGTCCGGAAGATTTAAACTTTAACGGACATCTTGACCGGCGAACTGAAACTCAGAACAGAAAAAAAAGCCACAGCGGAGAATAAACAGAAGGGCAACCATGGCAACCATACGCGGGAAGTCTTCTTCGCTGCTTTTGTGGCAGACTACAGCGCCACTTACAGGCCTGGCATATGTACTACAGCGTCTCCAGCGCTTTCGAGCGGCAATGGCCGGCCGTGGCCCAACCCCACATTCCCCTGATAGGTGGAGAGTTGGCCCAATAGCCGTAGCGCCACCGTCCTGACGTCAGGTCAAATCTGGATCAGTTTTTATCAGATCCGTTGCAGCCCCGTTTTTAGAGATTTGGGTATGGAGGAAAATAGAGAGGGTTGTGTTTTCTGACACTTGATGAGTTCCCTGGAACACCGGGGACACATATTCATGTATAAAAGACGTACAAAAGTGCATTTTGCATGATAGGTCCCGTTTAAATAGCTTGGATTTGACGCATCATAATTGCAATAATGCATTATTATTTTGTCAATTATCTTATTTAGTCACTATTTTCCTCCATGCTATTCTTTATCACTTGTTAATAGCTTTCAAAGATTCAAGATTTAAAGGTTTTATTGTCATATGCACAGTAAGCTACAGTTTAGATATGGCAATGAAAATCTTAAGTCCCAGGCTCCTGCAACAATGCAACATAAATATACATAAGACATAAAACTATTTGTAAAAACAATAAAACAGTGCTTATCTTGCAAGACTGATGTGCGAGTGATGTAGATAAAGTAAACTATATATGTCAAAAAGAAAATACAGTAAGTTCAATGTTGCAGAGAATGTTGTGAATAAGCTTTTCAGTAAAACCAGGGCATGGTGACATTTCTTTAATACAAAAACATGCATTTGACACATCATTTTTGCAATAACGCATTATTACTTTGTAAGAAAACGCCTTATAAGTCACATTCAAAGGTGCACACACAAGATTTTCCTCCCTCGCTGACGCATAATTTAGTGCTTATGTTGCAAGACCAATGTGTGAGTAATACACATAAAGTAAACTATACAGTATATGTAAAAAAATAAAAATACAGGAAGCTAAATGTTTCAGAGAATGTTGTGAACAAGCTTTTCTGTAAAAATAGTGCATGGTGACATTTCTTTAATAAAAAAACATGCATTTGACACATCATTTTTGCAATAATGCAGTATTAGTTTGTAAGACCTTATAAGTCACATTCAAAGGTGCAAACACAAGATGTTCCTCCCCCACTGACGCAGAATTCATCCCTGATGATTTTCAGCATGTTTCCTCGTCAGGTCTGCTGATGCAACAGGCAGCGAACGGCCCGCAGAGACGCGCTGCAGCTGCTGTGCTGGAGCCTCTTAGATCTCCAGGACTTGGGCGATGTTTTGCCCCACTTACATGCGGCAGCTTTGTGAATACAAAAAAGAAAAAGCAGTAGGACAATAAACCCTGCTTGTGCTGCATTGGATAGAAAAGCCTTCCTGTGGGTCTGAATTAGTGTTCTTGGACGTGTACCCAGACTCCCTGCAGCCATACAAAAAGCCCAGAGAAGAAAGGCTCTTTGCTGCGTAACACCAGCAGAGGGGGGTGTGCTCAAGTCACGAGCGGCGAGAGTGTGACAGCTGTGCAGGAGGAAGACTCGGTGTTTCAGGAGCCACACCCTGAGATGAGACAATAACACAGTGACATGAAACAACATGCAATATTCATTTGGACATCGTTTACAGTCTGGTACATGAGCCTTGAAACACAGTGATGGTTGAACAGCAACACTTTCATTTCAATTTCTTCTTGCACTATTTTTGTTTTCATGTCTTAAGTGTAATGTATGTTGCATTGTAAGAGGAGCATGACACTTATGAGTTGTATTACCACAACTACAATGCAGCTATTGTGCATATGAAAAAAAAAAATGCCTTTGAATCTTAAATCGCAGGTTAGAATAATAATAATAATAATAATAATAATAATAATAATGCATAAGAATTCAACATTACATTAAATTAGACCAACTCCAATAGCTGGTGCCAGATAAATGAGCATGCTTGCAGTTGGAGATTTAAATCAGTCTCCTCTCCAGTATCTGCGATAGACTTTCCCACGGGTTTTAAATGTTGGTTTTTCTTGTACAAGCTGTCACTTAGGAAACACACCTGACAAACATACTGCCTTAGTACAGATCCAAGTGAAGCAGCTCCCTCCTGCAGTGCAGAGGACTAATACTGAGAATAGTATAGAATAGTCTAAGATGAATTATGCACATCCACTGGATTTTGATATCCCTCCCACAGGGCTTTTTCTCTTTTCATTAAAGCTCTATTCTTTGTTCCAAATATGCATCCTTTTTCTTTTATGAGAAAATCCTTTATTACAAATCAGTGCAAGATTAAACAGCTTACTGTGTGTGCGTTTCTCTGAGGCTGACGGCTGTTCTCTGGCTGCAGGCGGTCACATTGAAACCAGCCCAATGTGGTGAGGTCAATAAGTGGAAGTGGCACTTTGATATCAATACAATCCCAATCCCAATACAATCAATGGTACACTGTACACTGAGATGCTTTTCTGAGGCATAGAGCTTGCAGCAGGTGGACTCTCACATCTGTTGTGTCTCCTTCTATCTCTGGAAACTAAACGTATTGGACTGGAACAGCTGAGCTGGAGTAGTCTGCCAAATGCAGTCTGACATCAGAGTTTGAATATAAAATTAGAAATCATAAAACATTCCCACACACACACACACGCACACCATTTGGGACTTTCTGAGACTTCAGATAGTGCCGCCCTAACTTCCTATCCCTGATTTGACTTATTTCATATTTAATGTATCCCTTATTTAACCATAAAGGTCCCTTTCGATCCAAGAAGACAAACCATTTCAGTATCATCTATCATATTTAATCATTTATTTAATCCAGAGAGGAAACTGGATTTTGTGACAGTGTCTTTATTTTAGAATAAACATTTTTTTGTTATAGTTATAAAAACATATAATAAAAAGGTCTAAGGTGCAATATAAATATTTGAAATAAATACATGTATATAAAAAAGGGGAATAAAGAGGTCAAGTGTGCATATTGTACTACAATATATAACATACACTATATACAATGGTGTAAATACGATAATAAAGTTGAATTGTATAGTTCTAAAGGTTTTTTATTAATGTGTTCCTTATTTAGCTTAAGAAGACTATCCACATGTATTTAATAAAAGCAATACATGATAGGACAAAGTCAAAGAGGAGAGACAGACAGGTAATACCAGCCATGCACATTTACCAGAGCCAAAGATGAAAGCATGCATCCTTTTACTTCAAGCAGCTCAAGTGGAAACAAATTGGAGACACCAATTATGTCCTCAATTGAGCTGTTGCGCCCTGCCAACTGGTAAAAAGTCACACACAAACACACACATTCATAAACACCCCGCCCACTCCTACAGCGGCACTGTCTCCTAAATCATATATAATCCCTAATTCATAATTAATCATAATGACGTTAGAATATCTCCGATAAAGGGGCATGTGGATCGTCACGGTAGTGCACGTGATATAAAAGACTTGCTATAATAACGATGTTTCACGGAGCTCATCCATATTAGAGGAGTCTTTAATGAACTCAGACCGAGGGGGACACTCCTCCTGGATCCGCGGGAGGGAGGAAACTCACTCATCTGATCTCTATCAGTATCAGTATCAGCATCGCCTTGGAGACAAAGAGAGCCGTGCCAATGAAGATCCGATAGCACGATAAGCCAGTGATAAAAGTCCCTGTGTTGTGCAGCCTGGAGGCAGACTCTCCGGTCCTGGGAGACTCTTTCGGGGATGCGCAAAGATGTGAGGAGTACCGAGCGAGAGGCATTGTGATCGGGCTTTTCTGCAAGCATCAGGCGAGGCATGTTTTCTCCAGCCAGAGAATCTACGGGGTGGCATCAAACTTGATATTTTTTCTTCTCGGTTTGCACGGCGACAGCGCTTCATCATTTCCGTATAACAAGAGAGGAGAACGCGCTGTCCGTGGTGCTGAAACACGCAGAGAGACTTAGCTGATCAACTAGTGAAGAGGGGCTCTCACTTCGTGCTTCATTTGGCTGTAAGGTGAGTCCAATGCGATGTGTTTCACTGTACAGATAAGCTGTTTCATCCCCGTGTCTGCATATCGCCTCCTAAAGCCCAGTGTCTGTTGTTTCTGTGCTGAGTGTTTCCATGTGTTTTACTCCAGAGTTTGATCCTGTATTGGTATCTTACACACTGAAGATACAAAGTTACTGTATCAGTTCAGTATTGGTTTTGTTCAACTTAATGTAAAGGCTGCAGTTAAGAAGTATTGACCCTCATATGTCACACATTGCCTGTTGATTCCACTGCCATTATCAAGTTTTTGGGGTTCAATCGGCAAAAAAATGGTCCTTCTTGTTCTGGCTTTCAAATCGTTTTGCACCAAAGTTTGAGAACAAATGCAGCGCTTGTCTTTTCCCTAAATGCTTTTAGGTGAGTCCATTGCGATGTGTTTTACTGTACATATAAGCAGTTTTATTCATATCTCTGGGACATTGTATTAGAACCTCCTGAAACCAGCAGCGTGTGTGTGTCCATGAGTTTTTGGGAGTTGGATCTCATCGGTTGACATCCTAAAGATTGACAACAGATATAAAGTTACAGTATCAATCACTATTGATTTTGTTCAGCTTGCTGTAAAGGCTACAGTTAAAAAGTATTGATGTCACACATTGCCTGTTGATTTCACTGCCGTTATCAAGTTCTAGAAATACCATTTGGGGTTCAATCAGCTGGAAAATAATCCTTTTTGTTCTGGCTTTCAAACCTTCTCGCACCAAAGTTGGAATATGAATGCAGTGCTTGTCTTTTTGAGTCCAATGTGATGTGTTTCACTGTACAGACAAGCTGTTTTATTCCTGTCTTTGAGATACTGTATTAGAGCCTCTTAAAGCCAGAAGTGTGTGTCTGTATTGTTTCTGTGCAATGTGTTTTATTTCTGAGTTTGATCTCCTTTGTTGACATCTTAAAGATTGACTAAAGTTGCGGTATCAATCACTTTTGATTTTGTTCAGCTTACTGTTGTAGAGGCTAAAAAGTATCGACAAAGTATGTTGCACATTGCACTGGCATTACTACGTTTTAAAAACACCATTTGGGGTTCAATCAGCTGACAAGTGTTCCTTCATACTTTGGCTTTCAAACCTTATTGCTCCAAAGTTTTAAAATGAATGCAGTGCTTGTCTTGTCCCTAAATGCTTGTATGTGGATTATACAGAGTTTATTTGCTTTGTATTCATGTAAGAAAGGACTACAGGGTCATTGCAAGGTTAAGCATATTACTACTTACTGTTTGCTGACTGCTGCTGCTGCTGCAGTTTGTTTCCCAGTTAAAGGACTGATTTATTGTTGGGGTGACAATGAGAGATTTATGTGGTTTCTGTTAGATGCTAATAAAGCATATTGCATGTTTTAACAGTGCTGTGTGCATTGCAATGTGTGCGCTATGTTATGCTTTTTGTGTTGGTCACTTTGCTGTGTCTGATTACTTTATGCAGCACACGTCACTATGGTACAACTCCCCTAGTAGTTTCCAATTCCTGGATTCCAAAATCAATTTATGCTCAGTGTCTTAAAAAACAACAACTTTGTAATTGATGATGATTATTTTCTCCAAACCTGTGGCTGGAGTTCAATCAGAGAATCGTGTGTGTGTGTGTGTGTGTGTGTGTGTGTGTGTGTGTGTGTGTGTGTGTGTGTGTGTGTGTGTGTGTGTGTGTGTGTGTGTGTGTGTGTGTGTGTGTGTGTGTGTGTGTGTGTGTGTGTGTGTGTGTGTGTGTGTGTGTGTGTGTGTGTGTGTGTGTGTTGTGTGTGTGTGTTGTTGAGAGCGGGTGTCACAAAGGATCTGTGTGTTTAAAGGATTTTAAAAATAGCAACTGCGCGCTAACTCGCCTCAGGCTTGTATTTTGGGTTATGCCACTTTTGGAGCGCAAATGATGTTGCCCAAGCATCTTGAACACAACCTTAAGAGTTGTGGTGACTTTAAAACTTAATGTGTTTCCAGAGAGTTGTCTAAAGGAATCACAATTACATACAGTTTGGAGATTTGGAGTGTGCAGCGAAAACAACAATTACTCCTTGCTTTCCCTTGCCCTTGCACGTTCACTCTGTGTGTTGGTGGTCAGTTTAAAGATTGTTTAGATGTAGAAGATCTTAAACAGTGCTGTAATTGCGACTACTGTGTTTTACTTGCTTTAATTAATCACCCTGTCGAGCTGAGAGGCAGCGTGGGTGTCATCAAAGCCGAACAAGGCCCCTTTGAGGTGGGAAACTGGCTGAATGACTTACAGTCAATTAGGATCAATTTCAAAAGGCACGACTTCATTTCAAAGCCACATTAATTTTGTCTTATGTGTTGAAATAGATTCTGTATATTTGTATTTCAGTCTTTAAGTCATAGCTCTAGTGCGCTGCGGTGCTACAAGCTGTGATTGGTTTGCACAAGCTAAAAAGGGAAAATAGTTGTAGTACTGAAAAGATGTCGGTCAATTGAGACTAATGCACATGCACTTACAGAGGCATGGCTTATTGAAGCTAATGTACCTGCAGGTGTCTTGCTCTTCTGAGTTTATATTGTCAAGGTTTATTTCACTTATTGGTAATCACTTTAGATAAAAGCATCAGCTAAATCAGGGGTGTCAAACTCAAGGCCCGGGGGCCAAATACGGCCCGCGACTTCATTTTATGAAAGAGCCTCAAGAGCTTGCAAAGAATAGAATAAGTTTATTATACAGTTACGTGCCACTTTAAAGAAGCACATTGCCCATATACTACATGTCCCACAATGCATCTCATTTTGTGACATGCGCACTGAAGAGACTTGCAATTAGTTGCAATTATTTTCCCCAGACTTCTGCTTTCAGACGTAGTTAATTATGAAGTCATTATACCCTCTCCGATAATAATCCAATTCAGAGGCAATAATGTAAGATAACACATCATTTTACATATATTATATATTTATATATGTATATTTATATAGTTAGAGTGCAACCATAATGCTGATGTGCCCCTGCGCTAAATTGAGTTTGACCCCCCTGCGCTAAATGAAGTGTAATGTAATGTAATTTGGCTCAAAACAAACCCGTATTTGACACCCTATATAATATTAAAGGAGCCCTATTATGCATTTCAGGGTTTCCCCTTTCCTGTAGTGTGTTGTATAGGTTTTAGTGCATGTAAATGGTCTGCAAAGGCTGAAATCCCTGTGTGAGAGGGAGTTTTCTCCTTTGTTTACTTCCTATATAGTGACATCATTATGTATTCTTCATACTTCGTTTGCAAGCGCTCCAACACATTGTACGTGATAGGCTAAGGGGCGGGGCATCTCTACGCAGTATATATAAGCAGTTTTATTTATCTCTGGGACATTGTATTAGAACCTCCTGAAACCAGCAGCGTGTGTATCCAAGATTGACAACAGATATAAAGTTACAGTATCAATCACTATTGATTTGGTTCAGCTTGCTGTAAAGGCTACAGTGTGCCAGGGTTTTGATATTCACTACTCATGTGAAAAACAAACTCTCTCCAAGATCACAAACAAAGCTATAATTGCAAGTAAGGTTTCTCTGTGGCTTCAATCAATTACTGTGCCATCATCCTCCGTCCGGAGAGATGCGGAGCGCAGGTGTCATCAAAGCAGAATGAGGCTCCTTTGAGGTGGGGGAACGCGGGACTCAATGCCTTCACTGAGCTGGGTCACTGGACACACAGCAGAGCTTTGACGCGTACAAATTGTGCTTGAAGACGCTGCGTTGGTCCGTGGAGGCTCAGCGGCTGGCAGGGGACCAGCGGAGCGGGGACATTGCACTCCAGATGGCCCGGAGAGGCCAGAGGAAGAGTGCTGTCCAAGCCCAGCTGGGAGCAGGGGAAGCTGGACGGCCGGTAGTGCGTACGTGATCGTGGGAGGAAGACGTGCTGAGAGAGATAGTACAAAGAAAAGGAGAGAAGGAGAGGTTTATGTATGAGCAGGGGTGGGAGGGATACTTTCAACATGTCATCTGTTACAACAACTAGTTACAGGTCAAAGAATCTAATCAGTATATCAAAATCTGTGTATCAAAATATAAAAGTCATGTATCCGGATTACTTTACATTCATTTTGGATAACCTCAATATCAAATGCAATGCAAATAGAAACAAAAGAAATAAATAACAATATGTGTTTTACTTAAGGGTTAGTGACGTGTAATCTTTTCAAATGTAATTGTCAACAAATACCTTCTTTATGTATCCTGATGACTTTATGTCGTCACATGTAATCCATTACTCCCCGAAGCCTGTGTATGAGTTTGTGTTGAAGGAGTGAGAGAGAGCGATTGAAATAGGCGCCTGTGTGTGTGTGTGTGTGTGTGTGTGTGTGTGTGTGTGTGTGGTGTGTGTGTGTGTGTGTGTGTGTGTGTGTGTGTGTGTGTGTGTGTGTGTGTGTGTGTGTGTGTGTGTGTGTGTGGTGTGTGTGTGTGTGAGAGAGCGCGTGTGAGTGTGTGTGTGTGTGTGTGTGTGTGTGTGGTGTGTGTGTGTGTGTGAGCGTGTGTGTGTGTGTGTGTGTGTGTGTGTGTGTGTGTGTGAGAGCGTGTGTGAGTGTGTGTGTGTGTGTGTGTGTGAGCGTGCATGAAAGCAGTGAAAGGAAGAGTGTGGGAGGGAGAAGAAATAAAAGACAAGATGAAGGAGTTTGTATGTATGTGCGTGTGTGTGTGTGTGTGTATGTGTGGTGTGATTGTGTGTGATTGTGATTGTGTGTGTGTGTGTGTGATTTGTGTGTGTGTGTGTGTGTGTGTGTGTGTGTGTGTGTGTTGTGATTGTGTGTGATTGTGTGTGTGTGTGTGTGGGTTTGTGTGTGCGATCCTTGTTGAAGGAGTGACAGGGATGCAGAAAGGCTTGGAGATGCAGAAAATGAACGAGAGAAAGAAACAGGCGCATGTGGGTGGGGAGAGAAAAATGAAACTGGAAGACGCAGGCATCTGTGTGTGTGTGTGTGTGTGTTTGTGTGTGTGTGTGTGCAGAGAAAGCATGGACTAGGAGAGAGTGTGTGTGTGTCCCTGGGAAAATGAGTGTATGAGGGGGGAGAGAAAATTAAATGAGAGAAACTGGCATGGTGGGCTTGTGTGTGTGTGTGTGTGTGTGTGTGTGTGTGTGTGTGTGTGTGTGTGTGTGTGTGTGTGTGTGTGTGTGTGTGTGTGTGTGTGTGTGTGTGTGTGTGTGTGTGTGTGTGTGTGTGTGTGTGTGTGTGTGTGTGGGAAGGGGAGCAGGGTGCACACATGTGTGGTCTTAATGCTGACTGTGGCATTCACTGATAATTGTAAGCAGTAAATCAAAGCTGCATGGAGAATGAAACACATAGTAAACAAGTAAACAGGTAAACAGGTAAACAGGTGTTATACCTCAGACAGAAATAGTGTGGCAGCTTTTTATTCATTCAGTCAGACCCGGGGTTTGGATCTAATGTATGCATATTGTTGTTCAGGAGCCATGTGACTAGAGTCACCCTGCTCATGTATCATCCTTTGGAGACTTTACACATACCATACTTTATGTATAATTTAAAAAAAAATAAGCTACGTGCAACGATACACAGGCTTGTGGTGCTTCACATGATTGGCTAAAAGCAGTGTCAAATAAGCATCTTGTATTTTATTGGTTAAAAATGTAACCAAACTAGCCGTGCGCTTCTTAAGGTCACCATCATGGCACTGTGGCGCAGAGTAGCTAACGAGCTAGCTCATGAGTCATCTAGTTAGCGGTAGGTTTAGCTGCAGAAAGACTTGATTTCATTCAGAATGAGCATGGATTCGTAACAAATAGCAGAAAGGACGAATGGAATGCTTTTTGCATGTTGTCGTTGCCATGTAGACGTTAGCAGACATGCTAGCAGCAAAGCAACAATCAAAACAGGTGCATCTTGACTTTGAGCATCTTTTCGTAAGATGCCTGGAGATGTGTTTTGAGTTTGCAGGATGCAGTGAAGCCAGGATGACAACTGGAACATAATCCCAGAGTGTCCTCCTTTTTTAGTGTTATAGAAATAGCCCCCCTACATGTGACGTGCAGCTGTATTGTGTCACACGCTGTCCAGCAGATGGCCCCCCACTGTGATCTCAGGCATCCACTCCTCGCTTAACAACATGTGTTACATATGGGACCCTCTTCTTCTTCTTCTGCGTGTTGCGTCTTCGAGGCGTCGTTCTCCTTCTAACGTGAAGCCACCTGAGAACAACGCAGAGCACGTGACGTCGGCTTCACAGAGTTAACTTTGCCTCACTGTTTCCATCTGGGAAGCCGCTAGAGAGAAAGCCTGCTCTTCTCATTCTGCCACATCGGCTCTCTGATGGGATGGAGCATGATCTGCACTTTGATCACCATGAATTATTCCTATCCCTGGCTATAAATATGGTCTGTCTTCAGCACCCAATCTCTCTTCCTCTCTCTACTTAGAGCAGGAATCTGTGCAGCACTCTCCTGAGTGTCTCTGCGGGAGCACTGCAGCTCTGCTTTGCTCACATTGTGGAGGGACCTCACAGATAACCCGTTCTGGAGAACCAGTGAAGTATTGACTGGATCCAATACAATATTAGGACTATTATCTGCAAACAAGTTGTGTATACAAGAGAAGAAAAGAGTGTTTCTCAAGGATTAGTCTGGTGTTATTTTCATTTCTACAACAATGTTGACCTGTCTCTTGATATGTTCTGTGTCACAGCCTGAGAAAGCAGAACATCAATAAAGACATCCGGCATCTTTTATTGAGAATGTATTGATTAAACATAAACACATATTCACTCTATGACATAACAACCATTCATAGTATGTCTGTTTAAACAGTTGGTGTGTACTGCAATTAAGATGAACATAAACCTTAACACAACAACAGCAACTTTAGACATTTTCATATTCTCTCTAGTTAATTAAAACATATGATGCTTTTTCTCTTATACTGTCTCTCATAAAAAAACCTTTGAAGCTTTAATGACAGGTCATTTGACTTTGACTTTGAGTATGTCATGTTGTCCCACTTTTCCTCACCACATGTTAAAGCACTTAAGATTAAAACACTCCTCAGGTAACAACTCTTGAACTTTAAGCAGCACAGAGGGACAGAGAGGCTGAGTGGACTGCTTATATTATGCATGCAGTTTGTGGGCGGGACATCTCTCTGCACGTCATTCAGACTCACCTGCTCACCAACACACTCCCTGACCGCTGTGCAGAACCTGTGCACGCTCTCTTTTTGCTTTTATGCCAGTAGTTATGCTGCTGGACTTGTGTTACATGCTTTGCTGGTTTTATTCTGCTGTTGATTCTATGAAGGAGGTTATTTACTTTACGTGGCATTATTAATGCTTCTTGCACCGGCCGTGGTGTCCATATAGATTTTGTTTAAGCCATTGTCTGCCATTTTAATTTAATTGTATGAGGATAATCCTCTTGTCTGGTTATTATAGCGGGACCATACAGGAAGGTTGTTTTATGCAGAGGCTGAAAAGCGCCGTCGTAGAGAAAAATGATTTGCTGTTGGTTTGGACACAAGGGCTCGGTTTTGTTCATTTAGACATTTAATGAAAAGTATGCATGATTTGTAACAGTAATGTCTGAATACTAAGTACATTTCTGACTGACCTACTTTTTCTATTTATCTAAGTACATTTTTTGCACAAGTATAAGTTCCCAACATAAACATATTGTCACTTTTTAAGTTGCTATATGGAGAACTTGTTGGGTGCTATTTTACACATGCAGCAGTTATGGAGCAATGTTTTCCTTCATTTGGCCACCTGTCAAATATTCACTTTGTTTCTGGTCTACCTTCTCCTCGGGGAACGAGCAGTTAAATGCTCCACTATGTTCTGAAGCCTGTCTCCCACGGTGTCTGTGTGCAGTGTGCTGAGCAGATAGCGAGCAGTGACTTTCCCCCGGTAAAAAGCTGCCTGCTGTAGTCCAAAATAAAGACTGAAACAAAACACCAAACAGCATCACTTTTGCTAATGTATTGAATATTATGCCTGCATGACTTTGTTCCACTCGACTCACTTTTGGCAACAGGTCCATTTCTCTATTTAATTTTCCACTGCAGATATTACCACCTCAATGGAGGCGGGGAAACTGCTGTGTTATACATAGTGGTGCACTCTCGGCATGGTTTTGCCGGCTGTCGTGTAAAAAAGACGACATCTGGTCCACACACAACTTGCTAGTGTCTGCTAAGCTAACTTCAAGCCTCCATCAACGCACTACTTTAAAAAACAAGTACCAGCTACTATGGCATCCACTTCAATAACAAGCAATTTGATTATAGCTCATAATGTTTTGTCATTCCATTTAAAGTGGACCTATCATGCTATATTTGAATAATATAGTGTAGGACCATACCTATATAAGGCATATTTATACTTTTTTTTTTTCAAAATACCAAACAGATCATGCATTTTAGCCATGCCTCATTTTGCTCAATTTGACAATTTCTAGCTCTGTTTTAGCAAGGGCTGATTCTGTGAGAACAGCACCACCTACTGGCCTGGCATATGTACTACAGCGTCTCCAGCGCTTTCGAACGGCATGGCCGTGGCTGTCTCCTCCTGATTGGTGGAGTTGGCCCAATAGCCGTAGCGCCACTGTCCTGACGTCAGGACAGTGTTCAAATCTGGATCAGTCTGTATCAGATCCGTTGCAGCCCCTTTTTTAGAGATTTGGGTATGGAGGAAAATAGAGAGGGTTGTGTTTTCTGACACTTGGTGAGTTCCCTGGAACACCGGGGACACATATTCATGTATAAAAGACGTACAAAAGTGCATTTTGCATGATAGGTCCCCTTTAAATAATGTCCGTTCTTTTTCTTCAAGTGTGGTGAAATGTTATACCACTGTAGTAAAAACATTGATCAGATTTACATGGATTACAAAATATCAAATATCACTTTGTTACTGTGGTTACAAAAGAAAGACATCCATATGTTGAATAAAGCACCCGTTTTGCAAAATCAAGCTCTCACACACACAAACACACACAGACACACACAAAAACACACAGACACACACAGACACACACACACACACACACACACACACACACATACACACACACACACAGACACACACACACACACAACACACACACACACACACACACACACACACAGACACACACACACACACACACACACACACACACACACACACAGACACACACACACACAGACACACACAAACCACACACACACACACACACACACACACACACACAGACACACACACACACACACATTTTCAGTTTTACTGCTTTTGTGAATAAAAAATACTCATAGGATATTTACAACGGCCTCTTTTAAGCTGCGAAAGGTGTTGCTTAACTATGATCCTAACATCTAACGGCTAGTTTATTCTATTATTCCTATTTTCATGACTTATTCAATCAATGTATTCCTAAAGCCTTCATATAATCATGTTCTGTTTCTGTTTTGTTTAGTGTTTTTTAAAGAGAACATCTAGTTAATGGGATAAACTAGTCAAAAGAATCCAATTCCATTCTGCATTTTTAGATAACACCCTTTCATAATTGCCATAAAGGCAGAACAGAAAATGTACTTTCTCTTGTGATCTGTTCGTTTCTGTTTCACACGATTTACAAATAACTAAAACGTTGTTTATTTTCCCAGGGTACAGGTCAGTAGTCCCTAAATGTTAAGGGTTACCCATCACTTAATAACACGGATATAATGCCAGTGAAAAGTACAATGTGTTATCATTTCTATCATATTTTACATTTTGGACACAGATTTGAAACACACAAACAGGAAATGGACCATGATGCATTGGAGCGCCATCAAACGGTAGCAGCTGATCTGGGATTGACTTCCTGTTAATAAATCATTTCTGATTCACAGAGCTGACTGCAGCCTGTTGACTCTCGCACACACCGCCTGTGATGTGTCAGGAACAAACCACAGAGAAGTACAGTATGGAGACAAAAACACGTCTTCAGGCTGAGCTTCAGGAATCAACACAGACGTGAACATATCTTGGTATTTGAACGCATCCCAAAAGAACACGGTGTGTCTCTTTTTGCATCAGTGTGTCTTTGAATTCTGCTCAGCACCTTCACATTGTCTCACAGCCTCTCCCACAACGAATGGTGCTACCTTCACCTCTAAAGGGAACAAAAGGTCACTCCTTAATTATTCATTCGGGATGTCAAACAATGCTTGCCGGCTGTTATTTAGGGTGGGGGAGACCCATTGAATAATTCAGCAGCAGGATTCTCTTTCCTGCAAAAAAAAAAAAAAAGGGCGGCAGGGTGGTTTAAACATGTTGTGAGTCTTTATCTCCTTCGGTCTTCCCTGAGCTGACCTTGGCCGTCACTGCAGCGACAGCATGGGACAAACAGAAGGTGGCCGGGCCTCGTCTTCTTCCTGTTTCTGAATCCTCCTCCACACACAGAGAGAGAGAGAGAGAGAGAGAGAGAGAGAGGAGAGATACGAGAGACGAGAATAGATANAGAGAGGAAGGACCACAGGGAGCTGCTGTTCCTCGTCATCGTTCCCTCAGTGTCTGTTTACAGGACACCAGGAGCCACGCTGCGCCAGGCTGGTGCAAAGATATTCTGTTAGCCGTAGACGGTGGCTTGGCTCACTAGAATCAACTTTTTTAACTTGCTAAGCTAACTTGGAACCTCCATCTATGCAGTGATTTAAACAAATATATGAGCTTTTATCCACTATTGTTGCAGAATATGTTTTCTTATTGCTTCCACATAGCTTCAATCACACACACACACACGCACGCACGCACGCACGCACGCACGCACGCACACACACACACACACACACACACACACACACACACTCTTTTTGCTTGTTAGTCTCTGCTAAGTTAACTTGGAACCTCCATCCATGTAGTTATAATAAAAAAAAGACTGTTACTGCCAAAAGGTGTTTTCTTATTGCTTCAATCACAAGCAACTTGATAATTGTTCATTTTTTGTTATTTCATTGAATTCACTTACATTATTTTGTTTTATACATGTTGTATGTCTGTCTTAAAAACATTGATCTCAGATTAACATTAAATACAAAATATCAACTGTCAATCTGTTTCTCTTAAACTAAATCATATATTGAATAAAGGTATTTTTCTCTTTCATTCTCTCTCACACACACACACACACACACACACACACACACACACACACACACACACACACACACACACACACACACACACACACACTCAGTGTCTGTTTACAGTACACCAAGTGCCACACTGAGCCAGGCTGGAGCAAAGATATTCTGTTCGCCGTAGACGGTAGCTTGGCTAATAAAAATCAACTTTTTTAGCTAGTCTCTGCTAAGCTAACTTGGAACCTCCATCAATGCAGTAATACAAACATATATATATAAGCTTTTATCCACTACTGCTGTGGCAAAAATATGTTTTCTTATTGCTTCCACATAGCTTCAATCCAAATACATTTGATCGTTTCTCATGTTTTGTAATTTTATTGAATTAATTTCCAATATTTTATTTTTGTGTGTGTTGAAATCTGTCTTAAAAACATTGATCCCAGATTTATATTGAATAAAAAATATCAACTATCAATCTGTTACTGTAAAAAACGAAATCAATATATTGAATAAAGCTCATACTCTCTTTCATTCTCTCTCTCACACACACACATACACACACACAGACACACACACACACACACACACATGCACGCGCACACGCACACGCACACACACACACACACCACGCACACACACACACACACACACACACACACACACACACACACACACACACACACACCCTCAGTGTCTGTTTACAGTACACCATGTGCCATGCTGAGCCAGGCTGGTGCCAATGTATAAAAATAAATCAGATTACTCTCTAACAATGATGCCTTTCACCCGCGGTAGGTTTCTGTTCGGTACACTCACAACTGGTCCTCCTAAGCGGCTTTCTTAAGATGTAAGGGGTGTTTATTGTAGCCGGAGAGGCAAAAAAGGAGATATTAATACTATTAAAGTGCATTAAAGTGAAGAATAGTGTAATATGAGTCACTTCCCTGGGAGGATTAGAGGAGGATTGTGAGGAAGGAGTGAAAGTGAAAGTGTTCATCTTGTTATGTGAGAGGCTGGAGGGAGAGAGAGGACAACGAGAGAGAGAGTGAGGAGAGGTGTGTGTGTGTGTGTGTGTGTGTGTGTGTGTGTGTGTGTGTGTGTGTGTGTGTGTGTGTGTGTGTGTGTGTGTGTGTGTGTGTGTGTGTGTGTGTGTGTGTGTGTGTGTGTGTGTGTGTGTGTGACACTGATACAGTACAGCAGCCCAGAGGAAATCAAATAAGAAGCGTGTTTGTCATTGCCAATGAAATCATCACAATGGCTGCTATCATGCTGCTGTTTGTAAGGGAGCTCTGAAAAGGAAATCACGTAATCAATATTTATAGAAAATAACATATTTTTGAAGACATTTTATATTTATCCAGATTGTCCCTTGAGATCATAGATCTCTTTTTCAGGTCTCCCTTGAAAAAGAGATCTATGATCTCAAGGGACAATCTGGATAAATAAAGGTTTGAAATGAAATGATTTCCATAAGTAGACAAACAATAAGTAGGGATCAAACCAATATTGATATCATTAATATATCATCTCAGGTACGATTATTACATTATTATCTACCATTTCAGGCTTTTTCAACGCACATTTTGAATCTGTTCCTATGAAGGGAAATGTGATGTTTTTGGTAAATATCATTTTAACAATATTTATGTATTTCACGTCATTGTGAACAAAGAAGCACTCAAGTATGTGCAGGGACAAAAATGCTGGACTTTGACACAGGAACAGTTTTTTAGCCCTGTGTAAAACTAGAATTAATGTATTTGTCAAATAAATATGCCAAAGTAACTTGACTTCATAGTCTTATTGTTTTTAATGAGTAACTTAGTTTGCCCATATATATATGTAACAAGCTGAATTTGAAACGTGTTGTTGGACATGCGCAGGAGAATTGGATATATTTTGTTCAAAATACAATCATTTTTTTGGGAGAAAAACATTAATAAATACAAGACCAAGAAACATGCCTTATCATATACCTTAAGACGAAAATGTTTTATGTGAAGGGAAATATATATATTTACTGTATGTATATAAACAAATACATTCATATTAATAATAATAACAATAAAACACCCAAAAAACTAACAAATTAAAACATATATTCCTTAAATTGAAGCTGATTGCCAACCCAAGTAGTTAGATCTTACCCTAAATTGTTTCCTGTAATAAGAGATGTTTTGTGAAAAAGACTGTAGGCATTTAACTGGCTGAATTTGACGTTTGTTGGTGGAATTTCGAAGGTGAAAGACACAAATATGTTTTGAAAACATTGCCTATTTTTGTAATACAGGACCTAATAATATCTGATTCATTAATGATCAGGTCGTTCCTCACTCACTGTATTGTTAAGTGTTACCAAACAACAGGAGAGACAATAGAGACCCAATTAAACCCATGCCTGGCTTCATATTAAGCAGATGTTTTGAAATGTTATTTAAATGTGTGACTCTGCCTGTGGTGTACAGTTTAGTAGTTGTTGTTGAATTTTGGGGAAGTGAATCAGAAGTTGAAGATGAAAATCTCGCCATCTATAAATCACGTTCATCGGGTGCAGCAAAGTGCAGTGTGCCAGGTCCAAAGTGCACAAGTTAAAAATGAGCGGTTGACTTTTCCCCGCCACCTGGACTGGAGATCAGGCTGATGAATTGGGGAATGAAAGCAGAAGTTATTTGGGACACAGATGCTCCGGGGTTGGCTTGTGATGCCAGTATTTCTTATATTCTTATTGCCAGTGTAGTATACTCACAGAACAGTGACAACACTCGTTCATCTTTGGAGCTGAAAATAAGACAAAGGTTGAGGAGAAGCAGGTGAGGAGGATATGGATTGGCCTCAAATAAACTGAGGGGTGAGGAGCAGCCTGATCTTTCAGCCCGACAAGGTGACTTTAAGTCTGAAGACAGCATGGTGCCGGGGGAATATCCACAACCAAGGGCAGGAGAGTGCTTCCTGCCAGAGGTGGGAAGTAGGGGATTACAAATACTTAATTACTGTACTTAAGTACATTTTTCTGGTATCAGTACTTTACTCCACTTCTTTCTGACGACTTTTGACTTTTACTTCTTACATTTTTAACACAAATAACTGAACTTTCTACTTCTTACATTTTCCAAACAGGCTGGTTCCTTTAGTTTGAATGTGTGTTTGGTGGCGTGATCATTATTATTTAGAGTCATTGCGTGCCTATTGATTTGAACACGATCCGTGTATCCATCATTTCCTGGTCTTCACTAAAGAAGAGGGACCAATGAAAACGTTGTCATGTTGCCGTTGTTCAGCATGGAAACATTCATTAGCTAACAATGACATTATTGTTCTATTAATATAAAGGGAGGTCAGGTACTCTTTAAAACAGCTGGGAGTTATGGGTACTTTTTACTTAAGTACATTTCAAAGCCCATACTTCTTTACTTTTACTTGAGTAAAGAAGTTTAGTCAGTACTTCTACTTTTACCAGAGCATTTTTAAACACGAGTATCTGTTCTTCTACTTGAGTAAAGGATGTGTGTACTTTTGCCATCTCTGCTTTCTGCCAAACTCTGGTCCACTGTGGCTCTTAACATCTCCTCTGGATCCACACATGGTGCCAGGGTGCTGATCTATAATGCCAGGAGTGTAGCAGCCCAACTTAATTAAAGTAATTTATTTTACCTGAGCTTGTCAGAAAAGACTTGGCAACACATCCCGGTCTTTCTGGCTGCAGCAGCTACGTCTTAATTCACTCTGTGGATGGGCTGAAGAGGGTTGATTGTTCCCTTTCAGAGCAATCAGGCAAAAACAGCAATAAGGGAATCAATGCAATTTTACAGTAAATTAAATAATACCTTTTCTATGTCTTGAAGTGGGAAAATCAAATGTTAAAGTATTGTATATGCAAGGGTTCACAAAGTTTGAAAGGTTTGATGATTAAATCCTTTTTAATCCGCGCCACATAAAGTTTCATATCCACACACAATGTCTTAGAAAAATACCAAAAACTTCGAATCAGCACCCACTTCAGACTGCTCCTTATAAAAGAAGCGATCATCATGCAACAATGGCAATAATGGAAATAATTAAGTGCATATTCAAATTTAGTTAAATTGCTTTTCACCTTAAAAATCCGTTGATTTTGTCTGACCGTGAGGCGGCTATGTAAAACAGGAGACGACCTCATGTACGTGACATGCATAACTACATCCAATACTTAATTTTACCTGAACCACAACCTATTTTCCTAAATCGTTTAGTTTTTAGTTTCACCACATTTAATAGATCTTATATATATATGTCGATTTAAAATATCATATAATATAATAAAACATACAGCAATGCCTTTCCAATAATCTGTTCACATTGTGCAATGTTAGTAATACAGAGTAATTAGTAATACAAAAATGGCATGATACTTAGTGTCCATATGCACTGTTTTCCCTATTTAATTAGGATATATTCTGATCATTTTCAGATTCATATTTGTATGTAGTGTCTCTCCTGGGACATGTCTCCATGCTTTAATGTTCAAAAAGCTCTTTATTTTTCTCATACTGCCTGTGCTGCAGCACCTCTTTTCACCCTCTGTCTGAAACCAGAGTCCAGTCTGCTCTGATTGGTTAGCTGGCCGGCTCTGTTGTGATAGGTCAACCTCTTAGAGATGTCCCGCCCCTTAGCCTATCACGACGCACAATGTGTTGGAGCACTAGGGTGGGGCGTGTGAGAGAGAAACTTTGCAGACCATTTACTTGCATAACAACCTATATAACACACTATAAGAAAGGGAAAACCCCCAAAAGCAAGGATATCATTAAAATAAAAGTTTTTTATTATCAATAGTTTACAGGTTTTCTCACTTTAGGGTGAATTACCTCCAAGCTGTTTATCATTCAACCGCTGAGTTTCCCGTCTTAAATAGAGTCAATACCAAAACATCCACTTAGATTGTTATTTAATGTTTATTGTTAAGTGATCAATTTGAGCGGCGGCATAATTACATCCCACCTCGTGAAAGAAAATGAATCCACATTTTTTTTTCTCATCTTCTTCTCCATATGATTAAACAAGAACCAGAGGCAGTGGGTCGCTCATTCAATTAGTGTTTCATTTACCACATTTAATTACCCACAATCCCTGCCCTCTCTGACCCTGCAGGAAGCCTCGTATGACTAATGAGTGCACTTACCTGATTTCCCTGCATGGAAAATCACATCGGTGTCTATTTCCACTCATCTGCTCGCAGGGAGGCAGTATATATATATATGGTGACTGAAGATTAAAGGATTTTTTTAGGGGTGGGGGGGCAGGGTGGGAGTATTGAAGGTGACGCTTGAAGCCTTCAATCCAGCCACTTTGATCTTCCAGAAGCTCATGTTGCCACCAGTTGTCATATTTTATACTGAGTACCTGTTGAACCTTCAGTTCACATGGGCTGAAAAACAAGTAGTTTGCAATTTATATAAGATCATATAAAAGTTGGTAACACTTTAGATTAAGTTACACATACTCACCATCAAGTAGTTGTTAATTAACATGCATATTAGAGCCAAACTACTAGCTTATTAGTAAACATATTCTGAGTTAGAAAATACTACATTTTAAGTTACTTTGACACAATTAACACTTGTAGTTTCATGTCTTGTTACATAAGAATAGATCATATGTGTTAGGTGTTATTATGGGAGAATTACTATTCTTGTGGTACTGCTGCCTTATTAGGCCCATATTGAGCAGAGCATATTAAGACCCAAACTCATGTACAACAACTTCCTTACTTGCAATAAATAATCACTAATTAGAGGGTTATTGAGGAAAAACTCTCAACTAATGACCTAGTACTTGTAGAATATGGTCATGTAGAATAAGGCATTAATAAGTGTTTTATAATGACTAATAAAGAGCCAATATACTGCTAATATGCATGTTAATTAACAGCTAGTTGATCGTGAATATGTGTACCTTAATATAAACAGTTACTAAAAGTTTTTCTTAAAAAAGGTCTGCAACGTTTTTACCCAACAAGCTTACGTTTTGGATATTTTACGTTTTAGATTTGAGGCTTTGATACTCCCTTAATAAGCTCTTTGAAATAGGCTGTCTAGCTTTTTTAACTCCATGGTGACATTCTCTTTGTACTGATTGAAGATACCATGTGTTTTAACACCATTCCTTCTTAAACTGGCAAATCACAGATCATTTGCAAATGACTAAATGTTGCTTCATTGTGCTTGTATCAGACTCACAGCTGGTGGGTGCCAGGGGAATACTAAAGTTAAAAAGTCTCTGAGTATTACTGTAATTACTGATTACAGCTTTGAACTTTGATTCAGGAGAGAATGGCCTGCAATCAAATGCAGACTTGTTATTTTATGTTTTCCTATCTGGACCAAAACAATCTTTGGGTCGCCTTTTCTGGAATAAAAAGGTCTATTTAAAGGTTTAAAGGAGCTTTCTAACTCAAACAAAACGGCCTGTTTTCCGATATGATCCGATACAATAAGATACAATATGATACGATATGATGCAATACAATGCAATCCAATGCAATACAATACAATACGATCAGATACTAAACTATACGATACAATACAAAATGATACGATTTCAAACAATACGATATACCATGATACATTACTACGAAAGGATACAATAAAAATATATGATATGATGTGATACAGTACGAAGAATTATGCTACAATACACTACAATACGCTACAATACATTACAATATGCTACACTACATTACAATATGCTATACACTACAATATGCTACAATACGCTACAATACATTACAATACACTACAATACGCTACAATATGCTACAATACACTACAATACACTACAATACGCTACAATACGCTGCAATATGCTACAATACACTACAATACACTACAATATGCTACAATATGCTACAATATGCTACAATACACTACAATACACTACAATATGCTACAATATGCTACAATATGCTACAATACACTACAATATGCTACAATACACTACAATACATTACAATACACTACAATACACTACAATATGCTACACTATGCTACAATATGCTACAATACACTACAATATGCTACAATACATTACTACAATACACTACAATACATTACAATACACTACAATACACTACAATATGCTACACTATGCTACAATACACTACAATATGCTACAATACACTACAATACATTACAATACACTACAATACACTACAATATGCTACACTATGCTACAATACACTACAATACACTACAATACACTACAATACATTACAATACACTACAATACACTACAATATGCTACACTATGCTACAATATGCTACAATACACTACACTATGCTACAATACACTACAATATGCTACAATACACTACAATACACTACAATTGTCACAGTCTGCTTTCTCACTCACCTATTTTCTGCATTAACATTCCTTAGTCACCTGGTAGTCACACCCTGTCTCTCTCTCTCACTCTGTTACACCCATCAGCTCCATTAGTATATAGGCCCACTTCACTTTCACCTCAGTGCCAGATCGTACTTTGCAGCATGCCAGTCTTTCCCGCATTACCTTCCAGATTGCTCTCCCGGTTTCGACCCTGCCTGTCCCTGACCAGCCTGCCTCGCCTGTTTCCTGACCCTGCCTGTACCCGGACTATTCTGCCTCGCCTGCTCCCTGACCCGGTCTGTACCTGCGACTCCCGTCTTGCTTTCTCCTGGAACCCTTGCCTGTCCCCGACCAGCCCTTTGCCTACTATCGTCCAGCCTATTGCCTTGAATGAAGCTGGTTACCGACTATCCCTGGTTTCCCGTGTGTTGCATTTTGGTTCTCAGCTCGCTTGTGACAACAATACGCTACAATATGCTACAATATGCTACAATACATTACAATACACTACAATACACTACAATACACTACAATATGCTACAATACACTACAATATGCTACAATACATTACAATACACTACAATACATTACAATACATTACAATACACTACAATACACTACAATATGCTACAATACGCTACAATACGATAAAATATGGTACAATACGATAACACTTTATTGTCAAATCAAGTCTGAAATATTTCTTGCAACATCAACAAGGACACATATTAGAACAAGAAACAAGTAAACAGACATTTCATTTAGTTTCGATCTCTCTCATATTTGGTATGCAGAGAATTACTTTGGTATTTAAATATAAAAGGAACACTGCTTTAAATAAGTGATTCTGCCTACATTTGTCCACTGACCTCTTGCCGTTTGACAAACTGGAGGCAGAGGCAGTTAACTGTAGGCAGATTTTGTTGAATATTTGCGGCCAAGCATGCTTTGTGAAAGTGGATTCCTGCCAGGATGAAGAACTGTGCCTACCAGATTGTGAAAAACGGAATTAAAGTTTGATACGAGCCATTAGTTTCCAGCCATGTTGTTTAACTTATCCAGTGCTATTCACTTCTTGCGTCCTCTTGTGATATACACCTGCTGTATAGCGCATTAAGCAGCGTAATATTATTCTCTCAACATACTGTAAGTGCCTTGGTTTACATTTTAATGTAGGGTGGCTATTCATATTCAAGATTTAGGATTACAGCATTAGTGTCCGACTGTAAGCTCAGGGATGTGTTCAAAATGACTGTGAGAAGTAAACTCTCTGTGCCCTTAATAAGAATAATTATCTATTTATACAGCCATAACATTTAACAACTGCATTAAGTGTAAATCAGCTCCTTACAAGATTGTGAGGCAATTATGCTTTGGCAAATGAAGCCATTAAGATATTAAAGCAGGTTACAATACAGCAGGGTGGGCCAGGAACATTGATTATACTCATTTATCATAACTCTGCTTTACCGTAATAGAGTGTGTTGTCTCCTCCTGAATGTTGTACGTCTCTTGTTGGTTTGTGTATTTTTGATGGCACCTTAAAAAATGGAGTAGCTCTACTCATCTCATTGTATACCTGTATAATGACAATAAAGTATTCTATTCTAATCCTGCATGTAAGGCAGCCTGGACATTTTACTGATTAAGATC